>NC_066844.1:871326-907205 GCF_001640805.2 Lates calcarifer
ATTTTTCTTTCTCTCTCTCTTTTTTCCCAAACTGAGAAATGCAAACGAGCATTAACAATAGTTAACACTGTGATTACTCCAGCCCAGCTGCAGGCCTCTGCAGATATTCAGTATTACAGGAAACAGACAGCAGAGGCCAGTCTTACTCCACGTATCAAACCCCCACCACACAGTCTGTGAGAAGGTAATGTGTTAAAATGTAAAGGCCTCTCCTCCACTAAGCTCATCACCTCATTCACATCTCTACATCCCTCTGAAAACATCCCGTCTCCAAACAGTGATAGATGCTCATCCCCACCAGGCACAATCTCCTGTCAAAATGAGATTCAGGTGTGCAGCTCTGGTATCAGGTGAGACAGCACACCTATGGCTTTATCAGTCGGCGGCAGGAATCAGCTGGTATTTCTCTGTGGCCTTGTAATGATATCCCTGCAAAACTGAAACAAGGTTTCCAGAATGTTTCATATCAGTTCTGAACAAAATGCATTACCTGATGCACTGTGGTATACTGCATGTGAATCAGAGGCACTTAGGGACTGGTTAATAATCCTGAAGATAGGTCTTTCACATCCATCAAAGCAGTAGAGTAAAAACACACACTTTTTTTGCAACAATTCATGCACAGAATGAAAAGTTGTCACACATTTTACATAATAATAACTGCCTTTATCTTTCTTTAGTTTTAGTGTGAGTGGCTGTGTCTAATGTCTTTTATCTTCTTTCCTTTACCTTAGAAGCTCTTTGACAGTAGTGTTAATATTTATGTGCTAAGGTCATCAAAAAATAGTTGCTGGTTTGGTTACAAACCCTCATCACTATGTATGATATCCTCACAGTGGAACAGTCGGGTCTGACACTGCTGCTGAGTAACAGATCAGGTTAAGGTTCTGACCAGATTCAAGTCTCTCTGCAGACCAGACCCTGTTCCACCACGTATAGACTAACAGCTGGTGATCACTGCATAAAGTAGAGTAACTGTACTGACAACTGCTCAGTAATCAGCTGGACCAGATTGTAATCTAATTAGTTAGCAGCTTTTCAAATGTAAGCTTTATTGTTTTACTCAACACTTCCTGATACAGTGTAGATTATCCTGACAGATACAGACAGATCTTTGTTCACTGTTGCTGAAATGACTGTATTACATTATAAAGTGACGTCTTCATACAGAGGAGTGAAGTGCAGCTCAGTCTTATAGCACCTGTCACAC
The DNA here is from genome assembly GCF_001640805.2 of Lates calcarifer. Classification (NCBI taxonomy): domain Eukaryota; kingdom Metazoa; phylum Chordata; class Actinopteri; family Centropomidae; genus Lates; species Lates calcarifer. Next base: position 872,537 of record NC_066844.1, read on the forward strand.
CACTATTTCCTCCTCAGCCTCCTCCTCTGAGTCGCTATCACTCCAGCTCTAAACCCACACTCCTTCTCCCCTCAATCTCTTCAGCACCCCCACCCCCCTTTGAGATACAGTACAATGGCATACATTCATCCATTCTGTTTATTGTGTTTGAAGCAGGGGAGTAGGGCTTTCCAAAGCCCCCAGATCAGTCAGTGTAGGAAGCTGGCAACGTGGATCCCTCTGCAAAAACAATCCCTTTTCTCCCAGATGGTCTGCGCAAGCAAGCGTGTAGCTGCAGGGGCTTAGAGGAGGCAGAGAGAGAGAGAGGGAGGAATAGAGGGAGGGGGACAGAGAGAGAGAGAGTGAGAAAAACTCCCACCAATCCAAGTAGCAATGTCCAGTGGGTTTTTATCTCTGAGACCCATACCCCTGGCATTCCCTCTGTCTGCCTGGCTGTCGCTCTACCTCTAATCTTTGCTGCCTCCTCCCTTCCTTGCTTCCTTCTTTTCTTCCCTCTTTCTTTCATTCTTCCTTTCTTGCCTTTCCTCACTTCTTCTGTCAGTCCATGTGTCTGTCTGCCAGTTGTCAGTGCCATCCTGTCTGGTTACCCCACGATAAGAACATGTTTTTTTTTTTTAAGCCAGACAAACCACGATAGGCAGATGACAATTTTCAATATTCTTCTGCAGTGAGAAACTCTCTCTCTCTCCCTCTCCTCTCTCTATGTGTCTCCCTCTCTCTGGTTTTTGAACCCGTCTCCCCTGCTGGTAAAGCACCTCTGAGACGGGGGGAGGGAGAGAAAATTCATTTTGGCCCGGTCGATGAAATGTTTCTTACATAAGAGCACCACTGAGGCATCGCTCTTATGTAAGAAACATGCAATTGACAAAGCCCTGCTGCTTTACCCTTTGAGCAACAGAAGATAACCTTGAGAGAATAAAGTGAGCAAGAGGAGGGAGAGAGAGAGAGAGAGAGAGAAAACCTGTCATGGTAAAATGAGAAGAAGACACTTTTAAAGGTGTCGAAATGTGAAAACAAATTCACATCATTTCCAGTTAAAGCCTTAAGCCAACCATGGATCCAATTAGTACTCAAAAAGTAGTCTCAGGATTTGTGGGCTGGTGTGGGGAAAAAGCTAAATTCTACCGTTTACAGTCTCTTATTTCAAAGTTGTTCAGGTGATAAAACTTTTCAAGTGAAAGCCGTACTGTACCTACGCGACAGAACAAAAACACAGTGATGAAACCCAGTGCAAATACACATGAAGAAGAAAGACAGCCGTCTTCACATCTGTGCAGGTGAGATAAAAATAAAATACTACACAAAATAAAGTGAAAAAGAAGCTCTCAGAGAAACTCACAGAGTTTATGTCACAAAACACCAAAATGCAAAAGGACAAATGGAAAAAAATGGATTTCAACCAATAACTAATAATTAATAATAATTAATTCCCTGAGGACTAATTATTGTACACTGGCATTTACTTTGGTAAGAAATGAGTTCAATATGATAAAGGAATAAAACCACCAACACTATCCATTAATATTTTGGAAACTACAACGAGGAGAGAAAGAGGGAGAGAGATCTACTAATATTATAGTAAACTGACTTCATGATGATTGTAATTGATATTTGATTGTTCAGGTTGTAGGAGATCATTTCTTACAAACCTGATTTTGAACTGATGACATGCTTCATAAGTCTGCTACAGAACAAGATGTTTTGCTTCTGTTTGGGTTCTCAGCTGTAAAATCTGGTTAAATACAAAGATTTTTCATCTGCTTGATATCTGTGACTGGTGTTGACAAGACTTTTTACTCAGCAGTACCTCGGCTAAATCGCTCAGAATAAGTCTATGTGGACTAACCTATCACCCATCACTCTGGAGGATAACGTATCATACATCTGTGTGACTGCGAATGACGTTCTGGAAACAAAATTAAAATCTACCTGTTCATGCACAGCCCAGCATAACATATAAAACATGAGCGTGTATTCACATTTCAGCAAAATGAGGTGGGAGGGAGAGAATATTGGTCATGGTAAAATTATAAATGAGTCTTTTTAAGGTGCCAAAATGTGAAAACAATTTCAAATTATTTCAAATTAAAGCCTTAAGCCATCCATGGATCCAATTAATACAGAGAAAGCTCAAAAATGTAATGTGGGCTGGTAGTTTACAAAAAGAAATGTGCAGTATATTTGTTCATGCACAGCGTATATAGTGTATGGAACATGAAATGTTTCCTGGTGTAAGACCAGTTTGTCTTAAAGGAAAGGGCTCACTGCTCCACATTTTAATAAGTTCAAAAGAAAAGAAAAAATATATTTTAAGAGACAAAAGGAGTTAAATTTGCAGTTATTCATATTTTACATATATATATATATATATATATATATATATATATATATATATATATATATGTAGGAGGTGAAGCCTGATAACAGGTTAGGACACATGCAGGCACCATTTTCAATCCTGTAATACAACAATATACCCACACACCATTCAAGTTTATACTCACAATAAAAATAATCATGACAGAAAATTGTGCACTTGTCATAAAACTGAATTACCTTCCACCCATTTTGCAGTGTGGGTCAGGTGGGTTAAGGGGGACTGGGTGGTTACAGAGGCCTGACAGCAGTTGTTCAACCATGACCTCTCTGAACCTCATATACCACTGCACACACACACACACACACACAGCACAAGGAGGATTAGATTAGATAAGGTTTATCTCATTGTCCCTCAGCGAAAAATTGTTGTGGACACCAGGTGACTTCAGTGATTTATAAAATGCAGGAGCAGGAAACAAAAAGTACAGAAACATAACACACTCATGCATTCTGTAGGTAAACAGACTGTGGTTGTTAATGTTGAGCTCTGACCTCTTCACAGAATCACACTGAGAAGTATATGGTATATACAATAAACCTTTATCACCGAGCTGTTGTGATAAACCACATGCTCCCACCAGAGAAGAGGATGGTTTGTGGACAGAGACAGAGGACGTGTGGAGGTCAGAGCTGGTGTGTGTTTGAGACTTTGGATCAGGAGAAAGAAAGTGAAAGAAAACACCACAAAAACATTAACAGACACATGTTGGCTGTGTGATAGCATGATTCAAATCTGTATCAAACGGTGCTGTTTTCAGTGTAGGCTGCTAGCTTGGAGGTTGTTGTTGTAGTTTGCTGTTAGTGAAGGACATTTCGAGAACTTATCCCTGCAGCTGACAGATTTCACTTTCTGAGTCTGGGATTGAGAGACTTGATTAGTTCATTATAATTGGCAAAACAGAGAGGAAACAAAGAAAGAGCATGTTGTTTCATGACCATGGCTGTGTCACAGAAGTGCAGCGGGTGATATTTCTGTGACAGAGAAACAGAGCAGCAGAGAGGAAAAAGGCTGAAACAATGATTCAAGTAACAAAGAACTCTGAAGGAGCAGACGAGTCCCTGCTTCACTGTAAAGATCAGTGAGCTCTGGCCTGCAGATTGAAAAATGCTGTGATTGTCTTAACCTTAGTGAGTCAACCTTGTCAGACCCATCTCCTCTGCTATCGATCTGTGGCTTTAGAGCATTGCCTCTGGATGCAGTGGGCTCATTACAGCGACACATCAGGGCTTTTTTTCTTTAAGTTTTTCTGTCACTTCTACAACAAGACAGATATTGTGTTTTTTCCTCACTGTAGCACCACCACTCCTCCATCCCAGGCTTTTTCCTTTTCTTCTTTTTTGTGAAAAATAAAAGGCCAAGTCCGTCTAACAAAGCCTTTGTAATTCTTTTTTTTAATGCTTTTGCCAATGAGCCACCATTACTCACACTTACTCACAAAACCAGAAAATGCATCTGTTTTCCTGCACACTCAACACACTGGTGCCATTAAGCTGGTATTTTATTATCTGGAAGTGAACCAGTGGCAGGATGTGTCTCCTGAAAATGAAAAAGAAAAAAAACTGAAGAATGGACTGGTGCCCACACCCTGTTCTCTGCTGTGGAAGACCTGCACCGTGACCTGTCTGAGATCACAGGAATGTTTTCAGGGTGATGCTCTTTTGAAGATGTCTCCCTCTTCTTCATCGCCCTCCCACCAGCAGCTCAGTTCCCTGTCTTTTAATCTTCAGTCATATAATCGCTCTTATTCCTGTCACAGAATGTGCAGGAGTACATGTTTTCTTTTCTGTCCTTTATACGCAATTTAGCTCATGAGGATTTTTGAACATTTTACATGGCATAGTGTGAAAACACGGATCCCAAAATTAAACCGACTTGGCATCAGCACCACCACCTGCCACCTCCTCAGTGTAATTTTCCTCCCCATCAATATTTCTTGAACACATTGATGATGTGCAAGCAGCTCTCTGCAGCAATGCAGAGCTGAGACTCCTATGATTTAAAGCCTTATTGATTGTCATGAAATGAAAAGCACTCTTAGAAAGAATGGTTCTTAATGACACCAGAGTGAAGATCCCCTGCATACAGTCAAGACAAGATTATTTCTAGTCAATAGTGCATAGGTTAAAAGTAGAATTCTGTATTTATCTCCAACGTGAAAAGAAACTCAAAGATTTACCAGACAGAAGTTCCAAATTGAAATGATCAGGAACACAGAGGAGGCTTCAGGCTCGGCCACATTTGTTCATGCACCAGATCCACACTTAGCTTGTCTGTGCATGCTCTTCCTGCTGGAGGCTCGCTGCTACAGATTAGCTATAGTTAGTTTCATAGTAGTTTCATAGCTGCTCATTCTTTTGATAAGTCTTTCCAGGGCAACAACATATGAAATGACAACATGAAAACAATGTCTTCCTATGAAAGGTCTCTGAACCTACAGAAAATTATCAGCTGAATCTGCAGCTTCCTTCTAGAGCCCTGGTTCACGCTCACTCTCTCACAGCAGCAGCAGCAGTTTTCATAGAAACGGCTGTAAAAGCCTCTGTGCTCGACCTGCTGAGCAGCAAACAGCAGACAGACTCTGTCAGAGAGCAGCTGGTGAACAGGGTGAAGGAGGAGGAGACCAAACACAGAGCTGAAAGAGAGGGAGCACTGACATCCATCAACACATGAATCATCATGTGGCTCTGTAGCTGCTGGATGTGGAAACAAGCAGCTGTTTGATAAGACATCAGCTTTAAAGTGATGATATGTGTGTTGGTGCTGTGTTCACTTCTTGTTTCTGCTGCCACCCAGTGACCAAACAAGCTCTTATTGCAAGTTCAACTTTGTATTTTGGAAGGATAATGAAGTGCTGTTTATGAGTTAGTTTCTCACTTCACACATTAAAAAGATGAGTATTCTGGGTTCAAACTGATCCCTCCACATGATAGACAGACTGCAGTTATACAATGACACATACTGAATAAGATACCTTAACAATATTTCATTCCTTTTCCCTCTGGCAAATGTATTATCTATGTGGTTTTTCAGTGATGTCTAGGTCTATTTTTGCCTGCTGCTTCCTCTTAATCATACAATGAAGAATGCACATTGCTTTTGGAGAGAGAACCGAGTGCAAGGAATGGAGAAACTGAAAGATTGAGGTAGAAAAGAGAGATGGCATCAAGAGAGATGGAGAGAGAGAGAAAGAGATTGGTGGCATCGTCAAAGAAGAAGAGAAATGATCTTAGGAACTCCGTCTGATTTTTCGCCTGGAGAAGCACACAAAGCCACCAGTGCAAACACCTGCAGATTTTTATTTTCCATGCATTTGTTATCAGCCCTGTGTTTTATACTCGGGTCCTATAATGGTGCGGTAAATCACAGCTGACAAGTCAGGAACAGTCGCAGGCCCACCACTCCTTAAAAGGAAAGACAAATGATGGTGGAAAAAGGAGTTGAGTTATTAAAAGCTCTGATGCCAGTGTTGAATAAGAGATTGAGAAATACTGTTTCTGTAAGTGTCTGAAAATGACTGTGTGGTGTAAATGTGTTAGATGGATTAATACAGTCATGTTCTGCCGTTTGTTTTCATTTGTGCCATTTTCTTTTCTTGATTCAGTCTAATGCTTGGCACAATGGAGCGTCTGTTTAAAAGTATTATAAATATTTCTACACAGATAGTATCACTGAGAGGCTGGACTAAAGTCTGGAGGGTTTGTTTTTGGTATGAAAGGCCAAAGTACTGACGTCACATCCAGCCTCGCTGCTGTTTCACCAGCTTCTGTAACTCAGTGCAATCTCTCATTGAGGATGTCTTTCATCTGCCTGTCTGAAGAGTAAAACTTTGTTCTGGGGTGTTCTCTCCATAAGACAAAGTAGCATCTATAGTAAAGAGCTGCAGCACTTGCTGTTCGAATTTGAAGCTTTTAGGATTTCTGCAAACTTTAACTACTAATTTGTTTGTATCTAAAAAAAGAAAAAAAAAACCTCCAGGTCAGAGGAAATGTTTGACCTGGCTCTTCATCCTTAACCATGTCTCCCTTAAAGGTTGAATACAGTAGCTGGCTGTTGAGGTTTTAACCACTGGAAACAAATGTAATGGTAGTGACTATAAATCAGACAATAATAATACAGACTAACTGTCAGTCACTTACACTGTCCCTCAAGTGGACACAGACTGACACATTCACTGTGTCCGTTGCTGCTTAACTCAAAGCTAACGTCTGTACTGTCAGTATGTTGTTATTCAGGGTGAATAACAACAAACACACACATTGTCTGGTGGTGTAAATGATTTTTTTGGGCTGCAGTAATTGAAATGAGATCAGAGGGAATAAAAATAATGACACGATCCTCTCGGTCACTTTCAATTATGACCTGCTCTCACAGCTTTAATTGAAAATAAATATTAATTGGGTTTTGATCACTTCACTTTTGAAACCAAACCGACACTAAAACTTCATCTGTGTTTCACTGTGAATGTGGTTTAACGCAGGATGATCTTGGGCCAAGTGGGAAACTACGTTTCAGTGATAAATGTATTATTATTATTATTTCTGATCTTTTTTTCTCCTCTAATTGAAGTTGCTGTTTCACTCAGCTCTGGACAGGCATTTCCCAGTGTGGTGTACGTGTCAAGTCGTGCACAAACACACATATACACGTAATCTCAACATGACTTCTGTTTTCAGCTCCACACAGTAAATGACTCTCTGTACCGCCCTTCCACTTTATTGATTTGACATTCATTACGAAGTCAGATTCTTTCAAGCGCGCCTACACATGGGTTGGAGGTGAAAAAAATAAAATAAAGAACTTATTTATTGAGTGTAACATCCACAATCAAGAGGAGCTAAAGTAGCAGTGAAATGAAAAAGGACGTGTCCATCGTGTATTATTTCATATGTTGCTCATTTTATTTCTTAGCTTCTCTTGTTCCTGTCAGTTTGTGTTAGCGTTCCTCGCTCAGTTCGTCTCCACCAGTGCCGCCCCCTCTCGTGCCTCTATCCATCACCTCTGCTGTTGTTCTCCCTCTCTCTCTCCTTCGCTCTCTGTTTTCCTCTTCCCTCTTGTCTAAAAAGGCAAATGAATTCACCCCTACCTTGTGTGTAAATGTAAATGTGGACACATCCAAAGGTCACTGATTACATCAGTGTCTGCTGGGATCTGGGCCCCTGTCTGTCCTCTATGTGTGTGTGTGTGTGTGTGTGTGTAGATTTGTTCTGTGCAACACTAAATTTCCATCTTTGGCTCATTTGAATGTGTCTTTAATTATCTGCCCTCAACAGGCTATCAAGAGTGAGAGCGAGCACCACTGAGAGACAGAGAGAGAGAGAAACAGAGTCTAATTCAGGTTGTATAAGGGACCTGCATTAACGTCTGACTGAACGGCAAAATTCAAATGAATGCCAGAGAACTCAATTTGCTTCATTCCTTTCTCTCTGACACCTCAGGCACAATCTAGTTTCAGCTTCCACTGTCAGAATCTCTGCGTGATCCTGAAGAGGACTTCAGTGTTTCAGGGGACCAGACCATTCAGATCCTTCATGTTCCTCAGAGTCCTCTTTTGTACCATGACCCAGTATAAAACCACATTTCCTAACCTTCCACTACAAACCTTAACCCTGACGACAGCTTGACTTCACTGTGATCCAGTTCCAAAAGCTTAACAACTGAAGGTCTAAAATCCTGGGGACTCACTTCTCTCAGTTTTCAACAGCACAGGTAGAAGGAGAGGTATGTTTACATGAAATATTAATATTTAGTCAAGAAGAAGAAGAGTTATAGTGACAAGCATCACGTGGCACAAACAATGTAAAACCGACGCTTGTTGAAGCTTCATGCTGTCTGAAACGTTTCCTCTGCATCTGAAGGCAGCAGCAAACCAAATTAGCAGGTAGAGACGCTGCTTTGTGTCTGTCACTGAGCCACTGAGCAGAAATTTAGATTTTCTTTCAATGTTATCAATTTTCTACCAGTGGGAGCACACAGCAGCCTCACAAAGGCCTCACAAGTGCTGTTTCTGATCTGATATATTAGGCCAGACCAATCAGAGGAGGACAGGGAGGGGTTACATCACCACACCACGCAGGACTGTAAGAGAATCTGTGTGGAAATGAATCACTTTTGAATGACAGCCGTCAGATATGCACATGAGCTCGTCGCTGACATACTGTCACAGTGTAGCTGTCGTGTGACGTCTGCATGTCGGCCTTTTTCTCTCTCTCTGTTCTTCCTCTACGTTTCATTCCCCAGGGTTCAGCTTTCATTTCCAGTTCTTCACTCATATACTTCTACCCCCTCCCAGCCTTTTCTGTCTCCTCACTCTGTCTTTTGGTTCGCTTGTCTCTCTCCATGTCCTCCTCTCTCTCTCTCTCTCTCTCTGTATTTCTTTATGTACCTCCTGTCTACCTCACCCCTCTCTCTCTCTTTTTGAGTGACATATTGGTGTGAAGAGATGTTCCCAGCTAGCTATGCAGTCAAGCCTGACAATGTGACTGTCCTCTACTGAGAATGAGAGATGCAGAGAGAGAGAGAGAGATGGGAGGAAAAGTGAAAGGAGACTGAAAAGCGAACAGAAGGAAAAGAGAAAGACATATAAAGATAAACAGAAGGAAGAGATTGAAAGAGATGAGCTTGGAGGCTTTGCAGCCATCTCTCTTTACTCACTATGATTGCAGTGGTCACAGTCAATAAACAAGCTCTTTCTAAAATACCTTTTACCTTCCTGCTTTTACTTGGTGTGCTTTAAGTAATGTAACTTTAAACCAAATCAATAAAACAATATAAGGCAGTTGTAAACAAATCTTGGGGTCTATAAAAGCCAGTGTTTTCTTTTGAGGTGGTGGTGTTGTGTGTGTGTGTATGTGTGTGTGTGTCAAGCAGCCTTCACTGTATCAGTGTAAAGTGTCACACTCTGTCGTGTTGCTGAGCTGTGTCTGCTGTGAGCCTTTGCTCTCCACAGTTATGTGTTTGTTTCTAATGATAATATAAAACTTACAGGCTCAGCTGACCTCACTGTTTATTGTCCCATAAACAATCAAAGCTTTACTTTGGCCTCTTATTATTGAACAATGTGTGTTTATTGCACTGGCCCTCAAACGTTTAACTTTGAATGCATCACCTGAGGAAGTCACAACACAGACTGACCGCTGGCAGTTCATCTGCTTACCTCGTTAGAGCAAACTTTGACATATGCTCCCTCACTAATAAGAGATTTCAGGGGAAAATTGTGCAGAAACAAGAAATTGCTCTCTGCTCACCTCGTTAAATTTCTGAAAGTCACCTACTCTGTGTGTGTGTGTGTGTGTGTGTGTGTGTGTGTGTGTGTGTGTGTGCTTGCCTCTGCTCTAAAACTGCATATACTGTAGTCCAGGGAAGCAATTCAGTCAGGCTGTCTGTTTGCATTTTTCACCTTGTAGAACACACATGCTCACTTTCTTTCCTTTACACACACACACACACACACACACACACATCAGGCAGCTAAAGGTTATAGTATTGGTGGGTGCTGCTTACTGTCCTCATTTTCTCTGCTGTGTGTAAACTGATTTCACTGCTGCACTGATGGAACATTTAACTTTTTTTAACCTCTTTCAAATGAAGCAACAGATTTTTGCTGTTCCTGGAGTTTTTGTCCTGTCTGTGGATGTTGGCCTTTTATTAACCAGAACTATGACGTTTCCCTCATTTTGACTGTACAGGAGCTGCAGAGCACTGACACTGCAGAAAGGGAGAACATACAGAGTCTGATTTTGCAGTGGTCTGATACTGACTGGATATTGTCCCTTCTCTTCACCTGCATTGTGAGTAGTGATGATCAGAGGGTCGTTAGCTCAATGAGCCACACCTGGCTCACCCAGTCTGCTCTGCTGTGTGAACTCACCCTCATTCTGCAGCTAAATACTGATGCTGATCTATGCCAGAATCCAGCTGTCAGTCATTCAAAACGCCTGTTAGAAAGGCATGTAGGAGCAGAGTTTACTGAAGGTCACACTGTTCTTGACCTTTTCTAGATAAAATAAGCAGTGTCTATCAAGTACATCCTGAAAACACACACAAACTATTGTATTTATTGTGAGAAAGTGCATGAACATGTCCCTGGTGTACAAACACAGCAGCTCATCTCAAAGGAACATGGCTGGTGAGCTTATTCACAGACAGTGGAGAACAGGCATTCAGTGAAGTGAAAGCTGTTTATCTCGCTCTCTGTTCCCTCTGTCACACTTCTCCACAATAATTAGATGGCTGATGAAGGGCCTTCTGTCTCCCTGCAGTGCCATGTCTGACCCTCCACACACACACACACACACACACACACACATATTCCCAGAGGAGACAAAGATTTATTTGCGCTGACTCTGAGGGTGTCACATCCAGATTCAGATGAATGCTGGTTTGAGCCACATGGAGTGAGAATGATCCTCGCTGGTGCAGTTTGCTGCTTAACGACACATTTTCAGTCGACTAACAGGGAAGCTACACAGGAAATGTTGTATGGTAGTGTGCCTGCATAACCTCGGCTGTCCATCATTCTTATTTTCTCAGCGAAGCTCTTGAATGTAAACTGCAGTGCATTACTGTCTGTGTAAACACCCTGCACAACTGTGTATAATATTTTCTCCCTCGCTGGAATCAGTACATTTTTCTTTACATTGTCCAGGATCTAGTCATTAACTGACCTTGATTTCATTTAAAGCTGTGTCAGGGATTTTTAATGAAACACTCAGTCTCCCATTATTTATATTTGATTGACTGTATTTAACCTTATTCAGCTCTACATAATGTCTCTTTTATACTGCACATATTATAACACGACCATAATATTCTACTGTACAGACTGGGCTCTTTTCACATCACAGTTACAGTGCAGTTAGAGAGAAGGACTGTGGTTTAACGCAGTCAAATTCACTGTATAGTCGTCCTGTCCTTTTGTTTCTGTAGAATCTGATCACAGTCACTCCCAAACTCCTGCACCGCTGATAAATCATTACGTTTCAATCATGTCACAGTCAGAAAAAATCATCAGAAACACAGGTTAATGAGAGCAGCCGTCTGTGAGAGCAGCTGCATTTACATTTGACGACAAAGTGTTGACATATTCAAGTAAAGGCACAAAGCCTCTGTCACCACAGCTACATGAGCTGCATGTTTTTGTGCTCGCTCTAAACTACATTACTAATGTGCCTGTGGAATAACAGATGGTCCCCTTCTGAAATGTTTCTGGTGGACACTGAAACCACAGAGGAGCTCTGGCTCAGCCTGCGTGCAGCTGGAATATGATGCAGCCAGATTTCCCACTGACAAGAAGCGCAGTGTTCAGGGAATTGGAAATTCCGAACTTGGAGAAAAGTGAAAGAGATTTCCTCATAATGTAATCTGCAACACTGACAACAGTCAGCCTCAGATGTTTCTTAATGAACCTCTGAGGCTTAAAATACTTTAGTCTGAACTGCATTCAACTTCTTTGTTCTGTGTGAGCTGAAGATGAAAATCTTCCAGTGTCTCACAGTCCACAGCCGATGTTAAAGTCTGCTGGAATATACAGAAGGCAGATGTAGCTCTATGAGTTGGTGTCCACATACACTGAGAAACTGAGTGCAGAACTGAGCATAGAACACTGAGTGGGACACAGCAGCTCTAAGCAGTACGAGTGGTGATGGATGCCTGAACTGCTGATTCTGCTGTTCACTCCTGAAGCATCAGGTAATGACCATCAAACGATGCATGTCAGGTGTTAACATCCTCTACAGTTAAGCAGGAGACATGAGAGCAGAGGAAAAAAAGGAAAACAGGAATGTTTTACTCGGAGAAATCACATTTGGATTCCCTGTAGCTCCGATGTTCACTCTGATTGTTAATACATCTGAACTGCTGACTGAGCCGTTTTAAACCAGCGGGGTTAAGCCTCCCTTTGGCCTAGTCATGTTAAGATTGGAGGTGAAGTTGTAAATTATTGAGTGAGATGTTGCGGGCTAAAGTGTAAGTGCAGTGTCAGCGTACTGCAGGTGTAGTCTGTGATCAGTGCTGAATGGGTAAAGAAGCAGTGGAAGTAGCTCACTTACATTACTGATAGGAAGGATGTACGTGTTAAACACAGACGTGGAGGACACACCTGCTCCGAGCCAGAAACTCTTTTTTACATTATGCAACTCAGGTTTTTCTGCGCGGACGTTCACCTTAGTAGAACACACATGCAGAGCTGCAGTGCATCCTGTGCATCAGCAAACTGGATCAAAAGAAGCGGCTCATAAATTGATATGTGCTTTCAAGTTTCCCGTGAAACTTTATCCCCTTGATGTCTACTGATGTGTAGCACATCAACAAGACTCACATCTGGTGAGCGGAGTAAAAAAAAAGAAAGAAAGAAAGTGAATGTTTTGGAGAGATAACCTTCGCTGTGCTCATTTCCTCAAGTTTCAGTAAGTTTCCATTAGTCCCCATCAAACCAAATCCATTACATCCACTGGGCTTGTTTTTGAGTCTGTCATTACTGTAAAATAGTGACGCTACATTAGAGCTCTCTAAGCTTTTTCTCTCCCTCGTCATTAACATCATGGAAGCCAATTGATATGCTTGCATGGTTGTAATCCTCCCAACTCTGGTCGTCTCTTCGGAGAATTCTCCAGAAAAACAAATTAAAACTTGAGGTCTGACTGCACGCGGGTGGAAAATCGGGTGATAATGCTGCAGTATTTGCTTTCTTTCCTCTCTGTCTCTCTCTTTACTTTTTTACCCATCATCCCCTGCAGGTCTGTCTCTATCTTCATCCATCCATCTTCTCCCTCGCTCATCTTTCACTCTGTTTCACCTCCCTCTTTCCTTCCTCTCTCCTCTCCTCTTAAAACCTCCACTCGACATATTTCTCCTTTTCTTTACTTTCATTCCTCACATCATTTACATCCGTCCTTTTCTCTGTGTCTCATTGTGTCCGTCCTCATTCAGTTTCACTCTCATCAATCACTGTCTCTCCACTTACATCTTTCCATTCCTTTCCTCCTCCTGTGCTTTCTTCCTGCCTCTGTTCATCCTCCTTCTCCTCATCTTCACCTTCTTTTCCTCTGTCTGCCTTTGTGTTTATCTTCCTCTTGTCTTCAACCTCATTTCTTCTCATGCCTCACTTCTTCCTAATGTCCTTGCCTGTCTTGCCTTCACTCTCTAACCCTCCCCCCTCTGTTCTCTCCCTTCTCCTCTCTCCCTGTGCCATCATTCTCTCCTGTGTTTTTCCTCCTCTTCCTATCTGGTATTCTCCACGGCTATCCTTTATCTCTTCATGTCTTCCTTACCTCTCTACCTCACTGACTGCTTCCCTCCAACCTCCAACTCTTTCCAAGAAAGAGAAAGATGGTATCACGCAGGGATCACTGCAATCCAATTCTGACCCCCCCCCCCCATCAGCTGTGGAGACAGAGAGAGTGAGAGGGGCTGAAAGACAAACAGTGGGAAAGAGACATGGAGACGAGAAGTCTTCTGAGGGAGAGATAATCTCTACTCCTTGTACAGTATATCCTCCTCAGTCAATAAGCTCTCGCTCCCCTTTCTCTCTTTCCACTGGAGAGAAAGCTTTGCAGCCACCACCTCTCTCTCTCCTCCTCCTCCCACCCTCCACCCTCCATCGTTCACATTTATCTTTTCCTCTCCCCCTCCCTCCCTCTCTCTCTGTCCTGAGCCAGGTTTTGGTATTCCAGGCACGCTGCATTCAGCAGGTGGAGCAATAGCTTTGCTGCTGCCACCTCTCGCCCCTTCTCTCCCAGACAGCCATCGATTTCCTATTGATGTGGCAGCAAGAGAGGAGGGAGGTGGGGGATGGGGAGGGAGTTGGGGTGGTGGGTGTGTGTGGAGGGGGGGGGGTACTGCAGGTAGGTGGGGGGCAGGTGAATGAAAGTTACATCAGCAAATGAACATTTGTGTTTCAGTCCTCATCAGGTCTTTGTTCTTATTATGTTCATTGTTTTTATTCTCTGACTCTCATCAACAGTAAAATGATGAAAAGTATTTGGACACGTCTTTTTTCCTCATAGTGTGTATAGCTGTAAGAAGAGGAGACGCAAAACAACAAGCACACAAACACATGTGTATGCACACACTGTGCCAACAGATATGTGTGAGCAGCTCAGGGTGAATGTGTGCAGAGCTGGAGATGCCCTTTGTAAAACCTCTTCTGGAGAGACATCTGTCTCCATTTGGAGGATCAATACGTGAAACTCCTCTCCACAGAACTAAAAATGGATGATAAATGGATCGTTTGAGACTCAAGCTCAAACAGCTTCTGACAAAAAGATCAGGGCTCCATTTCCCACAGAATCTGAGGCTAAAATGATCAGAAAATCCATCACATGGATGGTCCTGAGACTGAGAGGTGTTTCCCAAAATATCAAACTGTAACATGCTCTTAGAAATGATTGGAGCTCACTGCAGGTGAAGAGCATCTTCACTGGCTCCAGAACATTCAGCAGGAACCAAAACCTCCACCTTCCACTACCATTCATGTTGTTTTTGTTCATTTTGAAGTCATTCATCACGACGATCACGTCTTCTGGTGCTCTCTGTCATCCTCTCACCTGAGACCGTCCTCTCTTCTTGATGGACTGTTTTTAGCTTTCATATCTTAGTGTGTGTGTTGTCTCTCACAGTCTTATAAACAGCAGGGCGACGGTGAGCTGAACATAAATGAAAGATACAGGAGCTGTCAGTGTTTCAGTTTAGGTTTAATATGTGTGTGTTAACAGTAACATCTGCCTCCAGCAGCACATGCATCAATCACAGTTTACGTTCCTAAAGCTGCACACTTAGTGATTCCTTTCTGTATTTGTTCCCATCATCCCTCTGTGTTGGCGTTAGCATGTTTTCCTCAAAACATTTTTCACTTCCTCCACATTCACACTGAGCTGATTAAAAAACTTGATGGTAGCAGATCTTAACTTCTCTTCCTTCTGTCCTCACTGATGATCAGGTGTCTTTATTTCAGTATTTCACCGGTCGGGCTCTGAGCGGTTTGTAATACACAGTATAATTACACACTCATGCACTCACGTGTGTGACCACACTTTGGAGGCTGATGTACAGATGACGCAGTCGTGTTATAGTTTGATTGTTCTGTACGTACCGAGAGACTGCACAGCGACGGGGAATAAAGAGTGGAGAGATCCAATGCTTACAGATCTATTACCATATCTGAGAGGCTCTTCAATCATATCAAACATTTTAATGGTATTTTACACTGATGTCTCCCAAATGACTTCACACAGGCTGAGAAAAATACAGAAAACATTAAGAATCTGATCATAAAACCATGATAGAGGCAGAGAACAAAGCAGAAAACATTCAACTACAGCAGAGAACAGAAAACAGCACTAAAACTACTTACAGAGCACTTCTTGTTTTGCTGTTGGCACCCTGCTGAGTCTATAATGAAGTCTGATTGCTGATATTGACTGGCATGCTATAGGACAGTGTGTGCTCTTTTTGAAGCTGCTGCCTGCTCCTCTCTTATGGCTCATCTTTGTTTCATATTTTTTGTAACTTTAAACTCTGGATACATCTCTTCTGTAATGTTATTAAGACTTAAAAATACATTTCAGGAAAAACACAGAACATCTGGGTCTGAAAAGTAAATATATAAAAAATTCAGTTGAAGTCAGGATTTTAAACAACACCATCTGCACATTAACACTTTGTAGTTTAAAGCAACAAAATGTAATGTCACTGAGCAGCAGCGCCCTCTGCAGCCACCAGGGGTAATTAAGGGATAACACCGGCGACGACCGCTGGTTTTTAATGACTTCCTCTTTTTAACTGATCTACAGTTCAGTGTTCCTCTGAACTCTCTGGTCTGATTCCAGCTGTTTAAGCTGCTGACTCTCACTACAAAAGTAACAAAGTACATTTACTTCCTAAAGAACTGTACTTGTACTTGAAGTATGTGTACTTTGTGTGTACTTGAGTGTTTCCAGTTTATGCTACTTCTTCTCTTCAGATTCAGTGTTAATAATGTGTCGGCTGCCTCTAGGATTTTAGCCATGAGCACATTAACACAGGTGCTGGGTGTTAGGCAACCACAGAGAAATTCCACGTGTGTGACTTACATCAGTGCTTAAACATCCTGTCAGGTGGAGTGACCCTCTCATCATGTTTTCCCTGTCTGTGATTATTTCCACTGCTGAGGATGTTTTCTCACACAGACGCTCTGCATGAGGTCACACTTGGCTCCGTGGTTCAAACCTGCTGCTGTCAATCAAGTTTCACTCCTCCTCTGCCAGGGGTTTGTGTGTGTGTGTGTGTGTGTGTGTGTGTGTGTGATGCCACAGCTGTTGTGTCTTGTCTGAGGTTGTCAAGACTCTAAACACACACAGAAGTGGACACTCACTGAGTTCAATATTTAGTCTCAGAGGTGATTTGTGTATATTGTGTATATTTTTGTGTTACTGCCCACACACACACACACATACACAGTCACACACCACTGTGCACTGACACATGTCTCACACATTCCTCTCACAGTAATATTACACCAAGAGGGACAGCAGGGGGAAGCACAAGCTTCCTGTTTCAGCTCCGTATCTGTGTGTGTGTATGTGTGTGTGTGTGTATGTGTGTGTGTGTGTGTGTGTGTGTGTGTGTGTGTGTGTGTGTGTGTGTGTGTGTGTGTGGCTGCTAATATGTGCACGTGTTAATTTTAATGTTAGTTTTGTTTCTGTTGGGATATATGATATGTGCTCTAACTATTAGGTCACCATTAGGAGTCCTCGTGAAATGTGTGGGGCCTGAAGATATTTTATTAACCAGAGAAGGTTAATCCAGCCATGTTCTGACTTTAACTTGTCATGTAAAGATATTGTAGGAATAACATTAAAAACAGGGTCAGTCAATGGTCATTAACGTCAGCACTCAGAGCAACCTGTGGTTCTCAGAGCTGATCGATAGCAAGTATCTGGCCGGTGAGTGTTTCTTCCTGGACGAGCTGTAATCTGCTGTTATTGTCTCTAAAAGCCTCTGGCACAGGCACCATTGTAATTATCAAGTCTTAAATAAGTGACTTTTCCTGTGGCCTGTGTGTGTGTGTGTGTGTGTGTGTGTGTGTGTGGCATGGAGGTAAAAACACAAGTCATTTATTACTGTCAATCACTTCATCCAACGTACAGAGAAAAGGTGCGGCTGAAAAGTCCCGAAGCTGTTTGACAACATTTTCTTACTTGCTGTTTGTGAGTTTTATTTGTGCAGTAAATATATCTGAATCACCTAAAGAGCATGAAACCTTTCCCTGCTGACACCTGTATGACAGTGGTTTGTAAATATCACATTTTAATGTTCATTTTAATTCAAATTGGAACGACCCCGTTCTTATTTTCAGCTGGTGCTGTAACAGTGAGCCGTACACTAGGTGCCCTTATAAAGTAAATCTACTTAACACTGACTTTCAGCTGTTTGACTTTGAAATTAACCATGCATCACTGCCTCTGGAATAAATAGATGGATAAACATTAACACAGAAGTCTTGCAGTTTGTGTGAGTGTGAATGTCTGATGTCCACTGTGAGTTGAAGGACAGACGTTTGGACTCATTAAATGAAATGTGCCCACTCGCTGCTAATCTGCTCGTCTGAGGAGTCACTGATTTTCTAATAACTCAGCTTTGACTTGGGTTCTGTCCAATCACAAAGCTGATCTGTCCAGACCTGGAGTGGCCTTCAGGAGCGCTGGGAGAATTCCCAGTGGCCTGACGAGCTGATCCCACAGCGTCAGACCAATGGTCGCTAACACAATGTTTAGTCAGTATGTAGCCAAGCATTGTGGGAAAAAAATGAACAGAGCAGGTGAAGGAGAAAAGGAGGAGCTGAGAGAGTGTGTGTTAAAGAGAGAAAAGCCCTGCAGGAATGCAATGATGCAAAATGACGGACTGATAGACTGAGGAATGACCTCAACCCTTTATCATTGTTCACAGGAGAGCAGGAGATGTGTTATGTGTTATTAAGAGAATAAACACCTGTGCAGTGTGTTCTGGCAGGTGGATGTAGCTGCAGTCGCTCAGTGATGATCAGTCAGAGCTCTGAGGAAATGTCAGGTGTAAAACAAACACAAATGTTTAGTGATAAAACTAAAAGACATGTTACTGTGAACTGCAGTGACTTTGCTGATCCTGATCATCATCAGGTCACATTAACCTGTCTGATACTCTGGTAGTGACATTCCCATCTGCCTCAGCTCTACTCATGCTAATTACCACGCTAACACACTAAACTAAGACAGTGAACATGGCAAACATTACACCTGCCTAACATCAGCATGTTAGCATTCAGGCGTTGAAGTGAAAGCAGCAGAGCGTGGCTGTGGACTCTTAGTCTTGTTAAAAGTTGAACAAAATGCAGCAGAGTGTTTTGAAAGCTCGAGAGCGTCTACGCTAAAATGAAACATCCATTTAAACTGTCAAGTGTCTCATCTCTGCCTCGGCCTGTCTGTGCTACAGTTTACAGCATCGTCTGTTTTCCATCACATCACAGGAGCCACTGTCACTTCTGACAACATAAAGGCAGCATGAATTTTTAATCAAGTGCTTTTGGCTGAGGCTAAGATAACAGGAAGCCAAAACATGAATGAGGACAGATAAATAACCAGTAATTCATGACCCAAGGGGATAATTATGAAGCTGGCAGAGGTTATGTAGAAACAACATGACTGGATGGTACACAGATCAGATGTCTCCACAGCGGCCACACCTCAGACCTCACATCAGCAGCATCACTTTACAGGTATTCATTGAGTCTTTATGAGTGCTCCTTTCCTGGCAGGGACAGAAAGACAAACTAACTTTCCCAAAAGCTTTGAACGTGTGAACCTCACATATCTATTTTCAGCACGTGCAGTGAGTTGTGTTTGTTTATTGTTGAGCAGAAGTTGTGTCTCCTTCTCTGTCGGCCGACTCTGGGCCTGCGGATAGTTCAGGGTCAGGTTTGGACAGCGGCCCTCGTCCACGCTGCTGGAGCCTGTAGGGAGGGGCTGTAGTGAGCTGGCCTCATTCCACAAATACACTCAGAATCAGAAGGTTCATGATTTAGAATCTGTTTTTTTCTCTTTGGTTTGTTTTCTCTGAATGATATTCTCAGGTGAGCAGGTAGATCAGACATGTCGTCTCCTGGAGTCTCACATCCTTACATACGTCACATGGAAGTGCAGACGTGTCCACAGGGTCATGACACCCAGGTGGGAACTCCAATATTCTTGAATGAGGGGTTGAAGAAGATCTTCAGCTCTGACTGAGCGGTGGGGGGACCCAGGTATTTAACCTGGGTTGGTATCAGAGCCACTGATACGCAGCCGGGTCCAGCCGCCCTCCATGACCTGACCGACGGAGAATCTCCACAGATTTCTAAACTTGTTCACCACTGGGCACGTCTGCTCTCATATCATCACGCTCACCAAGACGTTGGCAGAGCAGGTTTGTAATTCCTCACCCACTGCAGTCTGTGTGAGAGGCTCACACTCAGCACTGATTCATCAGTACAACATCAGAGTCATTTATCAAAGCTAATGTTTTCACACTCGTATTAATTCCACTTGTTTCTTCTTTGCCTTCCAGCTTTAACCCACTGTCAACAACAACAACAAATACTAACCTTGGTAAGAGCTGATGTCAGTGAGAATTCTGAGTCACATTCCTAATAAATGTATTTGTTGGCTGCAGTTGGCTGATATCACCTGCAGGTGAAAGGTGCAGGCTACTGAACAGGTAGTAGGAGAATCCAATGTGCTTTCTAGCAGGGGGAGCCCCGACTGTACCATGTTGGGTGGAGCACTGTGGGGGGGTGGGGGTGGGGGGTTCACCCTTGTTTAAAAAGTAAACAACATCTACAGTAAATATTTTAATGTCAGAGGGCTTGGAGTAATGTTTGGACACTGTATTTATAGTTTCTGCTCAGAAATGTTGTGTGTGTGGATTGACTGATTTTTGCTAACTTTACCTGGTCTTGTTGGAGGGGTTTCCTGTGTAAAATGCAGGGGCAGAAGCTCCTCACTGCTTTCAGTTCAGATGTAGTCTGGCTGGCTCCAGGACTCAGTCTGGGTCTTATTCCTTTGTTGGTTGTTGAGTTTCTTCTCGATACGTTTGTAGATTTTTTCATGTTTGTATATGTGTGCTCTGTAACTGCTGTGGTTGAATATTATTCAGTGCTCCTCCTTCAGGTACCAGGGCTGACGGTTTGGCTCTGCTGACACGAGGCCAAAGAATAAACAAGGAAACAAAATACACTGTAAGTCATGACCCAGTTGGTTGTGAAGTAATTGGTGTGGATTTTGTGTTTTTATGATGTGACTGGTGCCGTGCTTCACCTGTCTGCATCAAATTTAGGGAACTGACTGACACGAACGAGTCAAAGCTTTCTGTGTTTTTCCTCCTGGTGGAATCAGGAAGACGCTGCTGGGATTATATGACATGACGTCACCTCCAAGAAGAAAAGCAGAACATCCTTCCTCTTCACACATGGTGAGTCACATGAATCCTCCCTTTAATTCTCTCTCTCTCTGTCCCAGTTGTCTTCATGGAGGTGAATCAGCCCGCTGTGGCCGTGTGTATGAAGCTGTGTTGTATTCTGTCTGCTTGTGGATGTGGAACCTGCAGCGTTTGTCTGAGTGTTGAACTTGTGAGAAGTAAAGTTGCCTCTTCACATGTGATTTGTGTCTGATGATGTCCTTTGTAGAAGTTTCTCTTCAGAATGTTTCAGTTGTTTCTTGTGTTTTGATGAATAGTCACTGGCTTTAAATAAGAAGCAGCTCCATTCTGTAGGCTATAGGAGCTGTGTGTATTCAGACCGTCCAGTGATCCTAATGAGAGCTGCTGCTGCTCGGTACTTTGTATTTGACTATAAGCTCGAAGTCGCATATCAGGGATGTGTGCATTTGTTTTCAGACTTTATTTTGATCAACCTCAGCTTCCACAAAGTGTTGTCTATTCTGACTGAGGTCAAGACAACAACAACAATTTAAAATCACAGAGGATCAATAAAGCAAGAAGCCCAGCGAGTGGTTTGGTTTAGGCTGGAGAAAGATCTGAGCTTCAGTTCAGTGTTAATGTTAGACCACACTCTGCTGCTAACCTTTACTGAGCACTGTGAGTGAACTCACCATCACCACAAACTGTTCATAACGCCTGATGCTTTCCAGATGCATTTATTTTTTTGTGTTGATAGCAAACATCATCCAGGCAGCATCACATTTCTTTCCAAACATAATTTACTTTTTCAAATTATTCCTTATCAACCAGTTTCCAGGAGTCAGGTTTGGTAGCAAAGTACCTGACCCCAGTCTGACCCCTCTGGTTTAAATGGTGCTGACACGGTGGAAATGAATTCATGACCATTTACTTACTGTGTGTGTGTGTGTACTTTGTCAGTATACAGTATCTCATACTGCAGCTTATTCATGTACCATTCATCTCATGACACATGTTCACATCCAGTCTGTAACAGCTCCGAACATTTACAGCATTTACCCTGTGTGTAGAGTAATAAATGGTTAGAGACTGTGAAACCGTGTCACAGCTGTTATTTATAGAGTCATTTTTTCACACACAAGCAAATATACTCTGGAATTTATTCTGTGTGTGTGTGTGACCTAAAAACTCCTGAGTAATGGATGCATGTGTCTGAGTGCACATGTCACAGATGTGTCGTTCTGATGCCTCCGGTGAAACGGTTTTGTCCTGTGTGCACCTCCACCTGCAAACTCTTTCAGAAATACACACGGCTGACATTATAAACCTAACATCTCACTGTGCTGCTGTCTTCTGTGCTGCTATCCCAAACCAGATGTTAGGATTTTATGGGTTTGGGCAGGCTTCAAAGGCCCTTTATTACTTCAAGAGTGTTGTAAAATATTTCCAGGAGGCACATATAAAAGAAATAAGCTTCTGTGACAGGTTGTGTTGGTTATGCAGGAGGACAAAACATAAAAAAAGAAGGCGGCTGTTTCTTTCCTTACCTTTCTCTAACAAGACGTACTGAGCTGCGTGTCAGGGCAGGGCAGGGTATTCTGATCAGTAGCATGATCAGTGTACAGCAGGTGGTTGTTTACAGAGCCCACACTGCACTGGACAGAGGAAAACATCAGGTACATGCTGATGCAGTGTCAGGAAACATATGATGGTAGCAGCAGAAGCCCCCACCTAATTAAACCAGCAGCACCTCTAGCCTGAGCGATAAATACTGACCCAGCTGGCTCCAAACAGCTAGCGGGGAAAACAAAAACGTCACCGAGCGGAGCCGACAGTGAGCGGCGGATGTAGCATATGGTCCCTTCTGCTGAGAAAATATTGGCCTTCCAGCTATCATCAACCAAAGACCTGCGAGGGCAGAGCGGAGAGCTGGTGCTGCCCCCCACCAAGTGCAGCAGTCACCACCTCATAGCTGTTATTTTACACCCGACCCAAAGCAGTCTCTGTGTTTGCTACATACAGGCAGTAAAGTGGATCTGGATAAAACGGCTCCGTAGAGGCATTTCTTCTCTCGGACCTGTTCGACATGTACACTATCACAGAGGTAAAGTTCCTTTATCATCTCAGAGAGCAGCAGCTGAGGTTAACCAGTGGAACAGACAGAGAGTTCTGAATGAGATGGAATGACACACCTGCACTTTTATTTGGACAAACAGGGCGAACTAAGGCGACTTCATTAAAGGAAATAGGAGACTTTTTACGATTGCAGCTGCACTCTGTGATTCATGCTGATAACAAGTCACACACATTTTGCCCAGTGCAGCTTTAAAATATGGCAAAAGTAAAATTAAAATGATGAAAGGAATCTATCTGACAAAACATTCCCCACAATCATTTAAAAACACACTTTCACCAGCAGAAAATTACACACTTAGTGTCTGCCCACTTCAATCTAACCTTATATAAGCTCATAAGCTTTTGATTGCTTTCATTTGCATTTATTACATGATGACAGCGCGGCTCCGAGGCACTGCTGCAGCATTGAAATGGATGAATCAAATGCTGCGCTTATCGAGAAAGCTTTAGCTGTTTTCCAGCTTTTTGTGCGAACCACAGAAATGTTGCCCCCCAGTCAAAAAACGGCATCATAAACAAGAATGAGAGCACTGACCTACAGTCGTGTTATACCCTGCATCTCAGTGATAATAACAAATGCAATCCAGGATGTGGAAACTCATTACTGTTATTTCAGGCCGGGCTTAAAGAGAGGAAATCTCTTCTTTGGTGGTACATTCACACCAGTAACATGGCAGCTGTGGTCACACAGCCAGGTCGTTTATTTCACACAAATGAACGCTCCTCGCCTCATCTCAGCGCTAAATTGTGTGGGTTGATCCGCTTAACGGTCTGACGGAAGCGGGGATATTGGTATTAATTGCACGCCAAGGCTGCCCCCCAGCACACCCCCAAACACACACCCCCAGAAACACACACACACACACACTTGTCACTGTCTAATTGTGTATTTCTCTCATTCAGCTATTCTCATCATTGTCTTTCATTTTCTCTCCACTCTGAGACTCTCAGAAATCTTTTCAAACTCTGTCTCCTCCCTCTCTCTCCTCACACTCTGGTATTATCTATCATTTCCCCCTTCCACTCTTCTCTCTGTCTGTCTTCATCTTTCTCTCCATGCCCATTGAGAAATCCACCCATAATGACTGATATTACACGGTTACAAACAGGTGCCTTCGTTGTTGACTTTGCTCGGCGAGGTGAAGGTCGACACTCATCTCATTGTTTGAGGGAAGACGCAGCATGAATGGACGCTCATTATGAGCTCTCTGCAGCGCTCTAAACATTAATATTAATTAATAACATTTCTTTATCATTCAAGCTGGAAGAGTTTGTCATATCTTAAGAACTCATACATTTCATTTGTAAAATCTTTTTATGTATACGTGTGTAACTGTAGCTGTAGTGGAGGAAATATTTTCCTCTCATTCCTCTCATACACACAGGGAACAAATGGGTTCGTGTTCATACAGTACAATCTGTTTTGAAGCCTTGTTCCTCTAAAAGAAAACTGTCGGATACTTGTGGAATATTTTAACTTGAACTGGATCAAATCTGACCCACACAGAACAGGAGGGTTCATGTTAAACAGAACACTGAGCTGGGGAACAGATCCTCTCTCAGTGTGACAGAGAATAAGCTTTTCCTTTGAAACAGCAGTGGAGGCAGTTAGCATGACAGGAAGAAAAAAGCTGATTAGCTCTTTCGGTGGTCGTGCATTGTTGCAGCGTATGTGGTAAAAATTGCTGCTCTGCTTCACTGGCCTCAGTGGGTCGCTTTATTTCCTGTTAGAGCTGGCTAAATGTTGAGCTAATTTTAGGGCTTTGCTTTTGAACACAGAGAGAGAAAGCGCCAAGCCTCATTAAACAAGACAATTACACGTCTGTCTCAGTACAATGCGCTACCTGATGTCTGATTTGGTTCAGGTAAATTACAGTAGGAGGGTGGAGAGGATGCAGGCAATACCAGGCTGTTAGATGAGTACACTTACCATGCAAGGACACACACACAGAGGTGCACTAAAACACACACATGCTGTAACACTGTAACACACACTCCCTCTCATCCCCGTGCTCCTGCTGCTCTCTAAATATCACAGTTGTGCACAGGCAGAAAAATAGATTACAACTGAAGACAAGTCAATTTCAGTTCAGCATTATCACAGCGAGATGTGGACTATAATTTTATCCTATGTACACTGAGAGCACTCTTCATCAGCCGTGCTGTTACACTTTAGGTAATACGGTGCAGTAAACAGTAATTTCCCTCTGAGGAGAGTAAAGCGATATAAAACACATAAAGGAGTGTTTTCCTGTGCTGGATCTGTTGTCACGTTTCATCTCTGAAGACAGAGGATCAGATTTGTGGGCGGCTGTGGCTCAGGTGGTAGAGCGGGTCGCCCGCTAATCAGAAGGTCAGCGGTTCGATCCCCGGCTCTTCTAGTCCGTGCTGAAGTATCCTTGGGCGAGATACTGAACCCCACGTTGCCCCTGATGTTTGTGCGTAGTGCTGTGTGAATGGGTGAATGTGACGCGTAGTGTAAAGCGCTTTGAGCATCATATTCAGTTAACTGGTTTGCTCAACAATTCTACTTTGTCATTAGTTTTACTTGTAATGTACTGTGACTTGTTGCACTCTGACTGCAGCTCAAACAGAAAGACACAGTCAGAAAAGCTGTGGACGAATCAGTAAATAACAGTGAAGCTACTCCTCCAAGAATCTGTCGGGAAAAAATAAACTCCAAGAACAAACACGGAGACCAAGTCTTTGTCTTACTACTTTTAGATTCTACGTCGGTCTGAGTTTTTGGCACTCTGAGAAATCACGATGGCCAAACAGTCACTCAACTTCAGCCTCCCTCTGTTTGCTTTGTCTGGTTCAGGCCTGTTGCCAAGGTGGGGCCATCGGGGTGTGATACCCATGGTGCACTGCGTCATCCACAGTATCCTTTATTTTAATGAATGTGAGTTTTCCACTTGGTTTCCTTTAATATTCTGTAACGTGTGTTGTAGTCATTTGTCTGTTGTAGCAGGAAGGTTTGGACCTGATTCAAACTGAACCAGCAGCAGCACTGAGGGACGATTCCTCCGGCTTTGGTTTTGGTTTTTGGTTTGGTAAGATTTCATTACGGTGTAGATCAATAAAAACTGATCAATGCAGCTTCCTCCTTCACACTTGGCCACTTGTCAGACAGGAGAAGGAGGACACCAACAGAAGAGGGGTTCTGGTGTTGATAGGATGTTGTTGAGGGTTTCTGTTGGTGTTGTCGATGTGAGCTCTCCAGTGAGGACCCAGAAAAGAGAATCTAGGTCCCTGTAGCCCCTCTGGTCCAGATGGTGCATCACAGCTTACCAGAGCCAGTTTCCTGTTGTGGAAAGGAGCTCTGCAGAGTCTTCAGATTAACTTTCTCTCCTTTTGCTCAGCACAGGCATCAGTGACGCGCACATTAAACTACTGTACGTTTCTTTAATACCAGCAGGCTCCCGACCTTAGTTACTGTTTCCATTCGCTCCCATATTTCCCTCTCTCTGTGGGCGACGTGCAATTTAGCTGAAATGACATTAAAATTCCATCACAGTTTCAACAAAGAGATTAATTACCACACAGTCGCACAATGTAATTCATTAAAACTGCAGAATGCACTGATTAAAGTTTGGATAATAGGAACATGTGCAAAATACAGACAGATAAACACTGCTCAGCAGTCTTTGATGAAGGTGAGATGACCACCTGACATTCGACCTTGGAGGGTTTGATAAATAAAAGTCATCTCTGTAAGTCTGCTCTTTCATCCTCATATAATTATTATAAAATCACATAATAATGGATGGTTATAGGATGCAGATGTAATTGGGTGCTGTTGAATATCTGAATATTAATAAGTTGTAAATTATGAAGTGGAGTGTGGGTATTTTTATTAGCAGTGCAGAAAGTACACATCACAATCCCACTGTGGCCCATACTCACTAAATACTTTTTAAAATGTTCATGAACAGTAAAATGCAACATTATAATCAACATTACCATCACTAATTATAGAATATAATTATAGAAGAATTCATTTATGTGTTGTAATTCCTCCCTTTAAAGCTTTTAATCAGGGAGTCTTTGTACAACCTCTTCATCTGTTTTGGTCAAATTTTCAGCCCAGGTTCACAAACTCTCCCCGAGGGGTTTAACAGCCTGTATGTTATTACCTGTCTGTGTCTCTGTTTGTTGTCCACTCTCCCTGTTTGTTAAAGGAAAACTGTTAAATTTTCCTCCAGATTGATTGGACGAGATAATACGAGAAAAGGCTGCTTATATGTCTGTAAGATGAATCCAGTCACACTCCGTTAAATGAAATGCTGCAGTTAGATTTTCAGCCGTCATTTGCAATCAGTCCAGAAAGCCTGAGAGCTGTTGTGAAACTGATGCACCATCACTTCCCAGCCTGTATGTGGTTATCGAGCTGTGACTTCGCTCCCTGCTGTGACACTGTCGGGGTGTCTGTGGTGTCCTTGACCGATGCCCACGGAGGATAAATGAGCTCTTCTCTTTATTGACTTTTTTCCCTCCAAGTCTCAGATTTCCCAGGAGATAATGTCCCGTCTTGTTCTTCCACTCATACACACACTCACAGTTACACAGCCTCACACTCATTAGATAACTAAGTACATATATGAATGCACTCGTACGCCTGTGTCAGCATATAGAAACGTTCTTACTGCGCTGCGTTCATTTACAACAGACCTCACAGTGCAGCAGCTCACTCCATGGAAGAGTGAAAATTAAAATGTGTGGATGTTAAAGAGAAGTGTGAGCTCCAACAGTAACAGATCATCTTCTTTCTACTCTGTCAGCTGGCTGCGACGCTGACGTCTCCGGCTGCAGCTCACGTCAGCTGTCACTAATTAACCCTGAGTAACTTGATCACAGGCCAGAATGAAACTGGTCTGAAGTCAGTGTGAGTGTCTGAACTTGACCAGAGATCATTAGTGAGGAAGAGGCTCCAACACCAGCGACCAATCAGAGTGGAGCTTCAGTTTCAGGAGGTTGTCAGGGTGGAGGGAGGACGGACAGAGTCCAGTCCAGACCAGACCAGGATCTTTCCCTGAGCCTGAACCAGGAGCTGTGAGAGTCTGAACAGAACCAGAGAACTGGTTCATGAAGCTGGAGTCTCTCAGAGTCATTCAGGTCCAGGAGAGAGAAGAGGAACCTGGAGCCTGAAGCGACTGGTCGTGAACTTCATCAAGTCTTACTGAGATAAATATACAGGAATCACAGAGTCTGGATTTCACAGGACCTGGTTTGAGATTTAGGCCAAAAGACACACAAACTGTACAATCTGTGAACCACAGGTGGACGCATGACAACACACACACACACACACACACACACACACTGAGACACACACACCCTGCTGGCAGAAAAGGGCATCAAGCTGCTCTATTCTAAATACTGTTCCTAACACAGCAGGGGACATTTGTTTACTGAAACACCTCCATCCTTTAAACCTTTAGTAACATACAGACCCTCATAAACACACACACACACACACACACACACACAGCTTTAACAGTCTAATCTTTACAGTGCTCACTTTAACACATGGCCTCTCTGCCCTTGTGAAAACACAGCCTCCATGTTGCTTCTCGTCCTCGGTGAGACTTTTCCTTCCTGACTCTAAATTGAAATCTCTTCACATATACGAGGTGAATTCCAGCGCCTCTGAGGGCAGGAGAACCCGTCCAGAACCAGTTTTAATGACAAACTGTGAGCAGTGAGTATCAGCGGGGAAATCAAAGTCCTTCCTGAACTGCCAGTTTGTGTTTGTGTGTTTGTTTTGTGTGTTTGCGGTGGAGAGGTTTGCTCTCAGCAGCACACATCCTGTCGCTGTGTGTTGCTGTGTTTTTGTTCAGATGACAGATATGACAAATATCTTTATGTTAAGCACAGCAGGGGGAGGATCTGTTGGACTAACACACAGTCCTCCTCTCTCCTCTACGTGCTTTGCTTTTCTTTGTCTTTTTTCATAATCTCTGCTTTTTTATTCCTCTGCTCTTCTTCCTCTCTCCCCTTTTTTCTCCTTTTGTATTTCTCTCCTTTCTCTCTTCCTTTTAAAAGAATCTCTTATTCCTCTTTCCTGATTTTTCTGAATCGCCGCCTCCTAGGTTTCTTCTTTTTCTCATTCCCCACATCCATTTATTTGACTTCATGTGTCGTCGTCTTCCTCTTCACCTCTTTTGTGCTGCCTCCTCTTCTATTTCACACCTTTCTTCTTCTCTGATTCCTAATTCTGTGTGAGTCTCACTATATTTCTTCTCATTTTTTTCCTGTCACCTTTTCTTTATTTTGTCTCCTTCCCTCTCTCTTCTACCTATTTTCCTCCTCCTCCTCTCCATCCCTCTCCTTGTCCCTTTTTCTTAACCCACCATCTGTCCATTCCTCTTGTTTATCTTCTCTCTGCCTCTCCTCTCCTCAGTCTTCACCTCCCCTGCTCTCCATCCCCTTGTTTGCCGGCGTTCGTCTTATCGTCACGCTCCTCTTCCCTTTCATTCCTCTCCCTCTCCTCCCACCCATCTGTCTCCTCTCCTTTCTTTACCCACCTTCTTCACATCCTTTCATTCCCTCTTCTCCACCTTGTCTCCACCTGCCCCTCGTCTTCCCCTGTTTCCTTTCCTCAGTCTTCTTTCCTCTTCCATCAGCACTCCTTCTCCTGTGTCTCCTCTGTCTAACTTTACCCTCTCCCTCCTTTCATCTCCTCCTCTCCACCTCATCACCAATCTATCCCCCTTTTCTCTGATCCTCTTACTCCCCCGTTTCTTCTCCCACCTTCTCCCCCTGTCCTTACATATTCTTCTTTTTTTTTCTCACTGAAATGTCAGTGCTGTTGAGACATGTCTGTTAGTTTGGCATTCCTTTAGCATTTCTCATTCTGACAGTTTGGAAAGTCAGGTCATAGATTACAGGGACAAGCTGCTGGCTGTTTATCTGTGTGTGTGTGTGTGTGTGGGACAGAGAGAGAGACAGCTGCCTGATGTTGTGTGTCTGATGCAGCTCAGTGTAAAGGAAAGAAGAGGAAGACCTATAGAGCAGAGAGTGAGTCATTTCTGGCCCCTTCTTTACCCTCTGCTGTTCCTTTGTGAGCTTTAGGCCAACGGCCAATGACTTATCCTGCTCTTTGTGTGTGAGTGAGTGTGTGTGTGTTTAAGATTATCTGCCCTGTGTACACTCAGGGAAGAAAAAGCAAGTTGTCAGTGAAAGTTTGGTTCAAGGACAAAGGTCTTATAACAGACAGTCTCTGCTTTCTTCCACCTCCTCGCTCTGAGGCTGTAAACTCACGTCAGGCTGTTCGAGCTCTTCAGCTGGATTCAGTCCGTTTGAATGGAGCAGACTTATGGACGTTTGTCAGCAGCAGCTGGTCTGAGTGAAGCTGAACTGAGAGACTGTCGTACTGTCTCTCAGTTTAGAGTTTAGAAAGGAGCCAGAACAGCTTCACTGCTGCTCACCACTGATTCTCCCACTCTCTCTGGACTCTACCGGAGAGATGAACACCAACATATTCCCTCATATGATGTGTGATGATGGCGGTAGAGAGCACCTGACAAACACGTCTTCCTATTCATCAGAGCAGTGACTCCCTGTCTAAGGTTTTTCCTTTACTTGGTCACCTGTCTGTCGGGGGTGTGTCCTCCAGATGAGAGCGTACTGAACGTCATTATAGTGACAGTAATAAGTGCAGGTAAGGTTGGTCACAGTCCTTAAGGTTAGAGGTCATGGCTCCATTGTTTTCCATTTCCAGCTTTACTGCTTTAATATCACTAACAGGTGTTTTAACTTTCCTTCTCTTATGAGATGAGAGCAGAGTGAGTCTGATGTAAACAGCTGTGCTCTCTGCTCCGAGCCCCGGCACACTGGATTATTAAAGCACAGACTCTGGAATCTTCTTCCTGTGTCTCATGTTAGAAACAGTAGTCTGCATTAATATCCCTCAACTAATGATCACCAGCAGCAATGCAAATCTTCATAATTAGCTACTTTGTTGATTTGCTATTTCTTGTTTGTTTGTTTAGTCCCCAGGGTTCGCTATTATTCTGTTTATTATGTGGTTTGTTTGCAGGGCTGGAGACGAGGAGAGGGAGAGCAGGGCAAAGGGGGAGAGTGGGGGGGGACTGTGGACATGATGTTTAATTAGTGTTTTTTTTTTTAATATAGGAATTTCAATATTTCTATTATGTGTGTGTGTCTCAGCCATGTGCTCTGATACACACAATTAAGAAAAGCTGATATTTACTTTTCCTCGCTGTTGATGTTTTTTCTGAAAAAAAGAAAAAAGAAGATGAAGATGTTGGGGAGTTTGAGTTTAATAATGTGAGTCTCATATGCAGCTGATACTGAGCTGTGAAATTTAACCACTGCAATGAAATGCTGAATTCAGAAAACTAAATTCTAGATGAGAAAATCCTGAGAGGTCCGAGTCCAGTTTTATTGTCTGATCTGAACAACCTGAGCAACTTCAAATCAGCTCGCTGAGAGTTTTGTGTGGTTTATTAAACTGACGTCTTTTCTTTGTGTGTTCGAAATGATAAGTGAGTGAACATATTCTCGTCTTTGTGCTGCTGCAGCCGTGATGTTTATCTGTCAGCTCTCACTTCAGACTCAGAAATGTTGTTGGGTTCTTATCAGGGACGTCTGCAGATATGAGCAGGTCACAGTGAGAGGAAGGTCCTCGAAAGGCTGCAATTAAAGGCTGCTTTTATCTGCAATTTAGAATGAAAACTGACAGACTTTCATGTTCCCATGCTGCTGTATGTGTATGTATGCAGTGAGCAGGCTGTTTATTAACGATGGTGTTAAACTGCAGACTCACAGGTTTAAGTAATCAGGTTTTTGTCTGTAAAGAGCTTCAGGTTGTAAAAAGCTTTTTCTCTCCATCTCATTTTTGTTCTGTAGCTCTGCAGCATCATTGTTTTCTGCCTTTTTCTTTCACTCAGAGTTTTGAGTTACGGACCTTTGAACAAACCATCATTAGTCTCACACTCACTCAGCTCTGTCTCCACACCTCCTCCCTCTCTCTCTCTCTGAGGCTGGAGAACAGTGAGTTTATACCTCCTCTTGCTGTGGTTGTGTCAGACCGACAGTGTGTGGTTCAGCTCTTTTATTCTGGCAGTTTTGAACGTGCAGAAGGCGGCCATTTTGACTCTTTCAGAGGCGTTCAGTTCCATTAGAGAGGATTAAGTTCCAGGTAAACCAGTAGCTGATCCCGTGCATCTGTCTCTACATTCATAGGAGAATGTCAAAATCCTCCGCAGCTCACAGAGAATGTGAAATCAGAGACAAACAGAGTTTGATGGAGTCTCATCTGTGTTCTGTCCTCGAGAATCACACCTCATTATGTACAAACTGCTTCCCTGTGGTCCCAATTTCAAAATATCAAAAACACATCAATAACATGCTGCGAGGTAGTATCTGTGGCTTTGTTCATTTCTTACTCTCTGTCTCCTCTTTGTGTGTAATTTATCATCTGTCTTTGTCTCTGCTGCTCTGCCTCTCTCTGTCGGAGGTCTACCTGTGGTGGATTCCCAGCAGGCTCGGCCAGGTCTTTATGAATCATTAGTGCTGCATTGGGGTCGTCTCTTGTGCTGCCTGCTCCACACCCACATACTCCCCAGAGCACCACACACACACACACACACACACACACACACTCTGTGGCCACCACAGACACTGACAGTTACTTTGAACATGTTGCATATTAATGACGTGAAGCACAAAGTAAAATCTGGTGTTTTACCTTGAAACATTTGAACCCCCTCGTCTGATAAAACTCTAATCAGGTGTCTTATTTTGTTTGAGCTTTTGTCAGTAAATCATCAGTGTGAAATATTTTAACAGAAAAACAAAACAACTGAAATCTTTTCCTGCCTTTTCTTAACAAAGGAGGAAAAAGCTGAGATCAGCTTCAACTCCCAGAAGATACAAAGAAATAAACAAATGCAGCTCAGGTGGTAATTAACTCCAACTCACTACCTAATGACCTTTCAACAACAAGCTAGAGAAGACCATTATTATTACTGTTATTAATGTGAGAACATGCAGTGGCTGACTTGTCTTTATGAATCTTATTTTTCTGATAATATTTACTCCGTCTGTTTGTTGAACTCTTGGTAGTTTCTCTTTGTTTTATTGTTCTACATAATTTAATCTGATCACTCGCTCCATAATAGGCAATAAGCACGTTCATTGTGTCTGTATCCTGAGTGTCCTTCACAGCACGTTACACACACCAACACACACTCACACTTATATAAGAGCCATTAACAGGGTGTTAATCAGAGAAACACGTCACTGAGCAAAGGAAGAATCTCTGTTAAAACAGGAAGTGGAGTATTAACCCTGTAGTGTATTATCAAAATGACAAATATTGTCACTACTAAAAAGATTTTTCTTTGGCTCATAATGAGCCTGTGATGCAGAAGAGGAGAGTGTGTTTTTATGAAGTGCTCACATGGAGATTTCCCCCGTATCCCTCTGGCTCTGGCTTTGTTTAATTTCAGGGTTAATGTGGTTTCAAAAAGCAGTGAGTCATCTGCAGTTACTGTGACCAACAAAAACCTTTGGTATCAACACTTGACCAATTCCAGATATCACGAACATGCTGTGAGGCGCCGCAGCTGTAGTTGTGATGTAGTTGTGTCTCAGTGCGTGTGTTGCTCAGGTTTACTCGTGTGAACATGTGTGTAAAAAACAACACAGAGGCAAAGATTATTTCAAGACTAAACCTTCTGGGATCTGAGATTTTCTCCGGCGTGCTGAGCATGTAAAGATGAAATTTAGCACAGCTGGAAGAACGCTCCGAGCAGCTCGCTGAGGCCAGCGACACGAAGAGAGGGAAAGAAAACAGAACATAAAAGAAGAGGAGAAGAGGCAGTAAAGCAAAGACAAGAGGAGAGGGACAGACAGATAATTGGAGACGGACACAGAGAGACAGAGACAGGCAGTCGGATAAACAGTGGGAGAAGATGAATGTGTTCCACAGCTCGTTTATGTCTTCAGGGAGCCATGAATCTCCTCATCCAGCTGTTGCATATTTTCTATGCTCCATTTGCAGTGGGTGGACGTCAGCTGAGAAACCTGCTGAGCAGCCTCTCCAGTATTCCCTCTCACCTAAAATGACATCTGGGTTTGGAGAGTGGATGACCGGTGGGAGGGAGCGAGGGAGGCTCTGAGCGCTGGTTCGACTTCACAGCTTTAATGTCAGCGACTTTGTTGGGAGGTTTAGATAGCGGACGTTTGCTGCTTCATAGAATCAGTGAGCAGACAGAGCAGGAGTGTTTAGTTCAGGGACAGCGGCTGGTGGTGTTAACATCTGTGAGGATCAAACCTCTGACCTTTCAGTCACTGATCATAAGACGGACAACAAACGCAGCTAATTTAAAACAGACCTGTTTGACCGTAGGATCCAAACCTGTGAGGGTCCTGGGTCGGGTCTCGGATTCTAGAGTTCAGGTGGAACGATGAGGAAACTGTAGTTTAAAAAAAAATGTAATCAATATGTTTCACTCACTTTTTATTGAAGAACTGTCAGCGAAAAAAAGGACACAAACTCAGGAACTTCTGTTTTCCTCCTTTTCAGTCCATGCACTCGAATGCTGATGCATTTACCTCGTTACCATGGTTACAAAGTGATTTACAGAGATTAATACTTTGCATTTAAGATTGCTTCTTTGGCTTAAATCCCACAGTACTTTAGTGTTTTAGCTTTTGCGTTTAAAATCTATTTGTTGGCTATAAAAGTTTCTACGAGAGTTTTGATCTGTGTTCTGATGT